>NC_088699.1:14742500-14770000 GCF_028017835.1 Emys orbicularis | reverse complement strand
GTACTGTCTAGATGCCTTTCTGTTACAGCTGAAATGCTGAAATTACTGTTCCGCCCATTAGCGAACTCTTATTTAAAATCACATTAGCTTTTATTAATAGAGTCTTTTTTTTATTCCACTGAATGTTTAATCGATGGAAATAAAATTAAAGGGACATTAATTATCAAGGCTTGAAATCTTCAGCTGGAAGACATTTTAGAAATGCAAAGTGGAATTATTATTTATTTTATTTGCGAGGCCTCATTTTGTCCTACTTTGAGGAATTTGGGTAAAATTCCTCCCTGTGCATAGGGGCCAGCACAGGGTCGATGTCTCTCTTAAGTCCTATTTGGGAGGCTTCATTGAGACTTAAATGGTTCATAAGCTCTTGACACAGGTGGGGAATACTGTATCATCCTTTGTGTGCTACTTAAAATTAACCGGTGCATCCTCTAGTAAAACTGATCTTCTTTCATACAAAAGCTATTTGTACTTGGGCTTTTTGGCTGATCTCTAACCTGACTTATTGTCCTGTGTTATGGCACATGCAATCCTCTGGATTCTTGCATATTGGTCGCACAAATGTGTAAAGGCTGAGACCAGCCATTTCACAATAGGATCTGCTTATAGCGAAACTCTGGTTAAAGGGAATAGACCAAAAATGCCTGTTTGAATGCACTGGAGTCCAAAGTGAACTTGACACTGAAAAATATGATTTCATTATAACGAGATTTCACGGTGTCTTACTGAGTTTTATTTGGGACAACGTTGTACTATTTCTCGCTGCACAATTTTCTTTTCATGTGGAAAAAATACCACTTCACCATCTTGGCAAATTAGAGATTTGCCACAGGTGGAGACTTGTCATGCATATGAATTTTTATACCAAAACAGAACACGTGTGCACATGTGCCTTCACATACCTGTGTGTTCGGGTGTGAAAATGGCCATTTTCCAACTGCAAAATCACTTTATTCTTGCATAAAATTCCAGGCCAAATACTTTTAAAAAATTGAAGACAATTTTTGTCTGCTTTCTTTCTTTAGTGAGTGTTTTTTTTCATAGAGATCAAAGTCAGGAAGCAGCTGGTGCTTTTTGAACATCTCTTGACACCTTCAGCACTAAAATATTTGCACTGGCCTTGTCCATAATACATTAAACCTGCCCACTGGTGAGCCCCCTTGGCATGCAGAGCAGGGACCCTGCTATGCCCATGCCTGCTTGTACATCTCAGTGATATGTGACATTTTTGGATCATGTGTATGCATGTGCTACCTTCTTACCGCTTTGATAAAATAAAGAACAACATGGCTACAATAGGGGTTATAAAACTGACCATCGGTATAGATTAGATAATAAAATAAATTTGCCCAAATCTCTTTGTGGTGGTAAAGTGAACAGTATTAAGAAGCAATTCCTAAGTGAATGCTAAATAGAAGCAAGATAAAATCAAGTAGAATAGTTAAGTAGAGTGAACTATATTTGCAATGACCAGCCATGACACAGGCAGAAATACAGTGTATGATGTGCCATGGATGGAGCAGTGTATTGTGGGTTCTCTAATCTCCCTGTGCTGTACTTCCATATGATAGAGAAGACAGCAGCAATCTGTTCCATTTAATGCAAAGTAGGGATGGCCCTCAGGCTCTTTGCAAGCTGCCAAGGCAGCCCTCCGTTGGACAAAGTTTGGGCACCCCTGCTGTTTTCTATGATTACTCTAAGTACTCTGTGCTGTACACTTTGATTTTTATTTTTGGAGGCAGGAGGTTGTTGCCTGGATTTCCGCTGAACTGAGATTAACCCAGATGGCAACACTGTACATGCTGGTCAAGACCATTCAGTGAGGACGGATTTCAAACGAATTGCAACTGTTCCCCTTCCTCCAGTAGCAAATAAAATGTGTTTCTAACCTTCATGCTGGGGGCGCCACAATGAACACACCAGTAAACCCATATCTTAGAGCACAACGAAAGCCCTATTCTAGGACCACTTTAAACGTTTGCCCAGGGACTTTGTTTTGTGGTTTTGCTTTAAATTGTCTTCAGAGTTGCTCCAGTTCATTAATTTTTTAACAGTTTATCAATATGGGAAGATTAATCCCCTGCAGTCCCTTTTAATATTTTTTCTTCTTCTTTTCAAATAAATGATTGATGAGTATCAATAGGATTGCTCAATCTATAGTGTCTGCTAATGCAGGGACCCTTTTGCCTGAGGGTTTCTACTATAGTTTATAACCCAACATAGACTGTCTGGATAAGATCTTAAGTAGCCAGAGTTGTAAAAGTTTATGTATATGTGTGGGTGGGGGAATATTAGAGAGCTCACTTATTTGCAAGATACATTTTCATTAATCATGTTGCTTTTCTTTTGACTCTTGAATGGGGCGGTATATTAATGACTATGCAGGGGTTGGGAAGAGTTGTTTATGATAAGCCCCCAAGGGTTTGGTAAATATGAGTTATAGATATTGCAGGGATGGGAGTGAAATGGAGGAGAAGGGTTAAGCCACTGGTCTAGAATGCGAGAGATCGGCATTCCATTTCAAATGTGGACTTGCTGATGATGTTTAGGGATGTAATTCAGATGCAAATACACAGCACCGGGTTCCCCTGGTGCACAGGGGCTTCTGCTGGTGCATCTTTGCCTCAGGTGGGTCTGGCACTTCTTCCCCCCTGCCCTGTGTAGGGGGGGTGTCCAGTGGGAGGGGGTCCAGTGGGACTCAGGTCCATTACAGCAATACTCCACTGGTCCATTAAGGGCCTTCTGTCCATGAAGATGATGATTTATTGAGTTTATTTATTTGTATTACCATAGCACCTGGAAACCCCCGTCATGAACCAGTGTCTGAAAGCAGCTCTAAACTGTGTCGGGACCTGAGTCTTTATTCTCTGTCTCTCACTACTCCGTCTGTAAAATGGGGATGATAATATTTCTCTACCTCACAGGGTTGTTGTCATGATAAGTTCATTAATGTTTGAATGGTACTCAGATACTCTTGTGAAGGGGCCATATGAGTAGACAGATAGCTATAAAAACCTAGACAGACAGATGGACCGGGTATAAGTGGATGAAATTCTATAGCCTGGAGGAGATGATCTAATGGTCCCTTCTGACCTTAACTATCTTCTCCCCCCACCTATATATATATATATACACACACACACACACACACACACACACACACACACACACACACAAAACTATGAAATTCAGGCTATGTCTACACTGTGAATTAGGGATGTGAATCCCGGCGTGTGTAAACATACAGTATTTGCGTTAGCTCTCTGAGCTAGCATGCCAAAAGTAGCAGTGTCATCGTGGTAACACAGGTAGCAACGAGCGGTGGCACAGGCTAAGTGCCGCCAGTATAAAACCCACCTGAACACCATGGGTATATACTCAGAGCGGGTAACCTGTACCAGTGCTACCTGTGCTGCTCCAGCTGCACTACTGTTCTTAATGCGCTAACTCAGATGAGAGCTAGCGCAAGTACGTCTTTGTGAGCTGGGAATCACACCACTAGCCCATAGTGTGGATGTAGCCTAAGGCACTGAGCAACTTTTGCTGCATAGTGGCATGAAAGCTTCCAATAGGGATTCCTATATTTTGATTTTGCAACATATGATCCAAAACAAAAATAAGACACACATCGTTTCCCTCTTACATTGTTTGAACATTCCCCCCCCCCCTACAGTTGGATTCCTGGAAGAAATGTACTGCAAGCAATTAAACCTACAGGTTCCACTTTAAAAACATCCAGCATACACCAGGACCCATTTAAAAAAACCACAATAATTCTAAATAAAGACATAAAAGGATGCTCTCCAGGCAGAAGGATTAGAATTATTCAAAAGAGTGAACCTTGCAAAAGATAAACAGTTGCCTTCAGTTTAACCATTCTAACATTTGTTATGCAGCTGGTATTGATCTTTTGATTCGCCCCATGTTCACCGGGAGGGCGTCTTGATGTATTACTGAGTATGAAAATCCGCAGCACTGGCTTCGGCATTGACTGGGACCCCCAGAAGATGCAGCTGCATTAGCAGGCCTAGCCAGCATGCAGTGGGGAGAACTGTGCAGTTCACTGGGCTCGTCAGGGGAAAGTCGCATTTAGCCTTGCTTCAGTCTGCCGAGGTGTTTGTGATGTACAGAATGCAAACATGTATCCGTGCAGGGAAATGTTATAGGTTTATGGGGAGAGTGATTAAAAATGTATCAAACAGGCTTGTAAAGCTTATGGTTCAAGTTAACTGTATGAAGTAAACCGCCTTTAAGTGCCTCCTGGGACTGTGACAGATAGTCTGTGGGTGTTACTGCAACATGGAACTAGTGATTGTTCTGGCCATCTCAAACTAATCACCATCTGTGTGTATGAGCCTCTTGGGAACTCCTGGTTGTTGGACAATCATGGTTGTTAGCATTTTTAATCAGTTTCTGTGCAGCACAGATAGACACCGTATGCTCCAGCCTTTATTTTCCCTACTCGTGAAGAATTACTTCTTGTGATACCAAATGTGGATGTGGATCTCATGTTAATTTCACGGGGTCACATTCACCTAGTGCACCCAGCCACAGTGACATTTCTCCCCTGCCCTCCAGGCTGATGCTCCATGTGAAGAATTATGTTCTTGTTCTGCTACTGGCAAGATGGATCGAAATGCAAGTACCTCGCTCTGCCTAGCAAAACATTCCTCTTCCTTCTGGCCAGGGTGTGATTTCCAAACTTCCCCTGTGACTCAAAGGCACTGACACAAATGCAATAACATTCCAGATCTCCGTTTGGGAGATGGAGATGAGGGGTTTATTGTCCTTTGTGGTCATGAGAAATAGCTGTTGAAGTAGGAAGAACCAGAGCAGATTATTGCCTGAAGCAGGAGACTATGTGAAGTTGAAGTTATAGGCCCTGGGAGAGTTCCCAGCTGTACTTGCCTGACTGTCAATGCAAGAGTCACTGCAGGCAAAGATGGCTTGGAGAGGTAATGGGGCAAAACAATGAGGGAAAAGAATGGCTTAGATCCAGACCCAGAGGAGTGGAGTAGATGCTTTAAAAAACAAAAAACAAAAAACAAAAACAAAAAAACACCCTCTTCTCTTTTCTCTGTGCTGAAGTGCAGCTCATCTCAGCAATTAATCCTACAAGAATTAAAATCACGGGGCCTGATTCTCCACTGTGCAGTAATTTGACGCCTGTGCAAAGTGGATGTAAAAATAGTGCCATTCGGCATTTGATAGCATTTTGCCATCACACCAATGTAAGTGACTACACAAGGTGCATGGCAGTGTGGAAACGGGCCCTGGGAGTTGCAGAATGGTCACATTTGACACACGGTCTGGTCTCCACCTGCTCTATGCTACTGAGTAACTTACAATAGGTGATAATGTACAGAAGAAGAAAAGGTTGCTTTTGTACACTGGAGGTAAAGAAGACAGAAAAATTGAATGGCTAGCCGATGAAAATCTCTCCTCGGAAAGGCTTTCAGTCTTAAAGTAATGTTCTAGTTGTTTTTCATTATTATCATCATTATTATTGGTTAGAACACCCATTATCATCAGTTCATCTGATCTCCTGTTTTTGTTTTTGTTTGTTTTGTTTTTAGTTGTACTTTGCCCACAAAACAGAGGCCTCTTATCTAGGGGTTGTGTGTTGCCATTAAATGAGGCCAAGGTTTTTATTTTGGTTATGTCTATGCATCTGTGAGTGCAAGAGCAGTTTTTGAAGGATGACTTGAATGAACAGAATTATTCTCCAGTGCTCAAAAAGGTGGCCTGTTTGAATGGAGTCAGTGGAGATAATTCTCTCTTTCACTGACAACGAGGAGTCCTTGTGGCACTTTAGAGACTAACAAATTTATTTGGGCATAAGCTTTCATGGGCTAGAACCCACTTCATCAGATGAATGAAGTGAAAAATACAGGAGCAGGTTACAAACAGTTCTTCCCTCTCTCTCCCTTATTTTAATTGTGGGAAGTCTAACATGAAAGAGAGTTTCATAGTGGTGGTGCCCTTAGTGTGGCTTGAGGGTGTTGAGATGCAGCCTGCAGCCTACCCACCCTTCCTCTCTCTCGCTCTCTAGAACAAACAGCTGAGACTGCAGCATTGGGCTAATGAAGCTGAACCTGATCTCTCTTGTGGGTCTGGATTGACCCATATTAATAATTTTCTTCCCCAGTCTCTTATTATTTATTATTTGTATTCTAGAGGTGCCTGGAGCCCCAGTTGAGATCAGGGCCCTGTTCATATTAATAATAATATAGAGAGGTTCACCTGAAGGCCTCAAGTAAGTCTGGGTTCTATTGCCCTAGAAGCTGTACAAACATAGTACGAGACAGTCCCTGCCCCCAAAACCTTGCAATCTAAATGGACAAGATGGATGCTAGGCTTTACTCACCCAAATAAAAATCTGTCAGCTGCAAATTTTGCCTTTGTGTCCCTTTTTCCAGAGTTTTCCTTTACAGTAAAATAATAGTGTGCTCATTGTTCAAGCAAAATTAGCTCATACTGAAATCAGTAGGGTTTTTGCCTGATCAAGGCTGCAAGGTGAGGCCCATTATTATTGTAAAAGAAACTCTGGGCCCACTCCAGCAAACCATCACATACACACGTTGTCCTTATTAGTGGGCGCTGTCCCATTTGAAGACTACTTCGGCAGGATTGAGAATCAGGCCCTAAGTCGCCACAGTAGTGAATTCATTCCGATCCAGACCCCGTCCAATTACACATGAGCCTTGGCTGCAACATGCCCTGCTAAATGGCTATGGTGGGAATGGTGCAAATATTTTGGCCGCGACCCTCCATCAGGTAGCGATTAACTTTATTTTTAATATGAAGCTCGGGCACTAGATCCAAGAGAAGAAGGGCGTACATAATGTAAGTTAATTAAAATGCCTGTAAGTGAACAGGTGACAGGTGTCGAGCCCCGAGACAACCACAACTAGAAAATTGAAAGTTTAACAGACTATTAGGATTCCTGTGTTAATCAGGTAATAGTAACTTGGGTAATTACAAAATCATATGAAATCTTTTTTAAAACCCAAACCTCATTTATAACCTTTTGGCGATAAAGTATAAAGTGTAGAATTTTAATCTAAAAGGGCACACTCTCCTCCTGAGACCTCAATAACAGATTCCCTCCTTGGCTGATTCAATCAGGATTTCTCTTTCCCCCCCCCCCCTTTTCAATTTTATTTTAATTAAGAAATATCAAGTTAAAAGTCACTGAAGAGTTTAGCTGGAGGAACTTACTTCCCTTTGGCTGGGGCTTGGAGTCACTGATGAGTCTAATGGCCTTTTTATTTTGAGAGGTTGCAAATATTTCTTGGTGCAAACTGGAGATCAAAGCCACTGGTCCCTCTCCACAGGGGTAAATCACACCCAAAATGACCAATGGGCGTTTTAATGAAAATCTCTTTTCTATGGGTGAGGGGAAAATTGTGTTTGTTTCGAGACCTACTGTGCAAATTGCACCTGAACTATCCTAACTATATGATGGAGGTCCGAAAATCATTAAGTTCTAACTATCAAACGGCTATGAATGCAATGCATGTGCTGGTGTACTAACAACAAAAGACCTCCCTGGCTTATGAATTTTACCCCGGGAGAGGATGCATTTGGTCACCAGTCAAAACTGAGTCATGCAGAGATTGATTGCCCTAGGTCACCCCGCAAATCAGTACCAGAGTGAGAAACAGCACTCCCAGTCCTTTTCTGTAATCACTACAACATATTTCCCTCCTTGGATCTGGCAAAAAGAAACACCTGTAAACATCAGATATGTAATTAAGGGCTAGGAGCTACCACATCCTCTGAGAACCTGCACTAAGACTCTGAGAAGGGCCCTGTAGGCTGATTCACCAGCTAGCACAGAAAGATTTTTTTCTCTTTTTGTAAAAACCAAAATATCAAAAATGAAACATGTTATTTTTTTATCCTTATCCCTCCAAGAGTGTTTATCGCCCCTGGGCTATAGACAGCCAGACAAATAGAAACAGATTTCCCCCCCTCCGAGCTTTTTTTTTCTTTCTTTGAGTTGGAGGATAAGGAAGTGCCTCGTATATTTCTAAGTTGCAGCCAAAGATGAAGGCCTTTATCTTCAAGGAAATCAGCAATTTGATTCTTGGCACTACCGAGCCAGCCAAGACAGTGTGAATAATTTCCCAAGCTTTCCCCTCCATGAAAGGCAAAATGGTGGCATTCACCTCCCATGATCAGGAAGTGAGAAATAAGAGAAGCCTCCACATCTTCCCCCTCATTTTCTAAATGTGTTTATAAATTAAACAAAGGAAAAGATTGAGTTTTATTTTAAGAAGCTTTTGGATCACAAATTGCTTGCTGGATTAAAGGTCAGGATGGGAAACCTGCCAAGGTTTCCCCTCCCTACTGCTATTAATTGTCATGGCCCCAGTAAAGAAAATAAAAACAGGATTAAGGGAAATAAATAAATAAGCCCAATAGTCAGAACAAAAAGGAGAAAACGGAAATCAGGCTTCATCTAGTGCTGGAGATATGCCCTACATAGAGGCTATGGGATTCTACCCACTTCTGTGCCAGCTTCCTCCAGGAATGGTGGACAAGACTTGTTTTGTTTTGGATTATTTTTTCTCTCTCTGCCTCTTTGGGTGGTTTTTATTCAGGCACAGCAGGCACTGAAGTGAAAGCCGACAAGCATTGGCCCACTTAAAAAAAAAAAAAAAAATTGCTGGCACTCTCCCAGAGACGTCCATTATGTCTCAGGAGTCCTACGTTTTGCGGCATAAAAGCATAATCAAAAGAAATCACACCTCGGCTCAGTCAGGGACAGGGCAGAATAGTCCATTTAACTTTATGCTAAAACCGAAAATAATTGGACGGAAATTTGTTTGAAATAGGAGCAGGAAATGGCTTGTTTGCAATCAATTTCCAATAGGCCAAAAACAAGCCCTATTAAATACTGCTAGGGAGCTATTATTTTGGAAACAAGTTCAGTGTTCCACAAGCAACACATTTAAAAAAAAAAAAAAAAAGGTGGGGGGTGCAGCATAATCTTTGCAGGAAACTGCTACATTTATCTAGTTATGGTTCTAATTGGCTCTCAGAAATAATTAGCTTTCCACATTTTTCAGCGGTAGCCTTGAATCCATGTGGCATTCTTGCAGCGCACCCAGAGAACTTAAAGGGATAAAACAGTCTTTTAAAGTTACATGAATCTTACAAGTTTTACAAAAAAAAAAAAACAACAACAACAACAACAAAAATGATGTTTCCTCTCTGGTAAAAGTGGAATGAATTATTTTACCTTAAAGTGTATATATAGAGCGAGTGAGAGAAACATTGGGCCTGATTCTCCATTGACTTGCACCGTGTGTGTTCATTTACACCTGTGCAAAACTCTGTGTATTATGTTTTGGTGGCATTGTTTTACACCCACATTGCACTGCTGGAGGACACCGCAAAGAGCACCACAGAACTGAGCCTTATGAGTTTAACCTCCCTCCATTTCCCCCTCATCAACCTCCTTCTGCTCCTATCTGAACAAAAACCAAAAACACAAATAGACACACACACACGCCCAGCACCCACACACCTTCGCAATAAGTAAATGGACAAAAATTGCAGTAAATAATTAGAGAGATGAAACAAAAATGGAAATGCTAATATTACTAGTTTTGAACATGTATCTTTAAATAAGTATCTACCGAAGTGGAAGCTGGTCACTGTGGCCATTACCTCTCCTTACTAGGGTCAAAAGACAGTATGATCCTTTGGCGAATAGCTTTGATGAGTTATTTTTAGGTTGTAGATTGTGCATTAGCAAGTCCGAGTATTTGATGTCTGAAATTCAAACCATGTGATTGAACACCGCCACTTTTTTAGTGGATGAATGTAATTCTTATACCGGATGTTGGTGAAAATACTCATAGTTGTGTGTTTTGTTTTTTATGGATATTCCCCAATATTTGCTTCAAATTCACTGTTGGGTAAATTTAAATTTACCCCCCTCCCTTGGGTCCAGCATCAGGTCTATGCACCATTTAAGGCTCACTCAAGTAGTACATCAGTCAGTGCTGGCTCTCTGCACAGGGGTGTATTTCACCTTAGAACATGAGTGGAAATTAATAGAATCAAAGCAAATTTGTTTACAAATACAAAACAAAGTAACTGGGTGGCTCAAAGTGATCTGAACCCAAGCAGCCCCCAGGCACTGTCAGTTTGAGTCCTACCTCAGACGTTTTCGGACAAGGTATGTAATGAACATTACTTGATCTCTGTTTGTTTGCGTTCTGCAAGGGCTCCTTTTAAGGCCTGTGCTTTACAGGAGGTCATACTAGATGGTCTAATGGCCTTCAAAGCTATGACATTCACAGAGAATTTTTGGCTGTCTTTGCCCAGCAGGGATATGAAAGGTGTGCCTACACTTGATCCAACACCCATAGAAAGAACCCTGTTGCCTTCGGTGGGCCATGGATCAGGCCCATAGATATGTGAGTAGATTGCTTTTCTTCCTAGCCAGAACAGCTTTTGCCACATCTTTATCTTATCTATAGAGATAAGATTTACCTACCTATTTAGATAGATATTTGCATCCCTCTTCACCTCCTACTCCTGTGCCTACTTCTCCTGATATACTTCCTTTTCCACATTAATTTCTCTTTAGATTTAACCTTTAGATTTCAGCAAAGGGACTATAATGTCTTTCAGCAGGCTAGTATTTGATTTCTGCCCACAAGAGAGGGTCTTACTATACTTTCCTCATAAAGTGCTTGTGATTTATAGGCTATTTTTCACTTATGGGTTAAGTATGATATTTCCTAGCCCCACTATCCTATATTAGTAATAGAGCTGATTACCACCGTTTGTATCAGTCATCGGGATCTTTAAATAAAATGGAGAGCAGCTTGTTGGAAATACTCATTTCATTGAAAAGCATGGTTTAACTTTAATAGGGTTTGCATAGATATCGTAAATCAACACTGGAAAAGGACGGCATTTTTTTTTTCTCCCTCAGATTTTTACACATTTCAACTGTCTGTAAAAACACAGCCTGTCATTATTAATTTTAACCAAAGGGAATTATTTCCAAAAGGCTGCAGTTGTGATTAAATGGAAAAGGTGATCAGTAAGGTAAATTTGGAGCTGATTAAATACAATCAGCTCAGATCCTGTATGCAAAAGGGATATATGGACTAGGCTGGCTGGTTTTGCAATGCAGCCAGGGCTAGCTTTAATCTCAAGCAATACAAAGAACTGGTGGAAGCCTTGAATTTTGGCACAGGGGCTTTCCAGAGATGTGCAGCTCAGTATGACCTGATCATCCCTTCCAGTTGTGGGTGAAAGAGCTCATACTTTGGTCTTACCCAGTAGCAGCCAGAAGGGAATGAGAGTAACTAAGAGCCTGATCTCTCCCCCTTGAGGAATCCTGCTCTTCCTTGGGGCCCGTCCCACATTGAAAGTGCCCTGAGATGGCTTAGAGCTGGTCTACACTGGTGGGGGTGTGTCGATGTAAGATACGCAACTTTCAGCTACGGGAATAGCGTAGCTGAAGTCGACGTATCTTATTTCGACTTGGGTCCTCATGGCGCGGGATCGACAGCCGTGGCTCCCACGTCGACTCCGCTACCGCCGCTCGCCCTGGTGGAGTTCCGGAATCGACGGGAGCACGTTCGGGGATCGATATATCGCGTCTAGACGACACGCGATAAATCGATCCCCGATAGATCGATTACTACCCGCCGATTCGGGTACCCCTAAGGGTACGTCCAGACTACCCGCCGAATCGGCGGGTAGTAATCGATCTATTGGGGATTGATATATCCCGTCTCGTCTAGACGCGATATATCGATCCCCGAACACGCTCCCGTCGACTCCGGAACTCCACCAGGGCGAGCGGCGGTAGCGGAGTCGACGGGGGAGCCGCGGCCGTCGATCCCGCGCCGTGAGGACCCGAGGTAAGTCGAAATAAGATACGTCGACTTCAGCTACACTATTCCCGTAGCTGAAGTTGAGTATCTTACATCGACCCCGCCCCCCCCCCAGTGTAGACCAGCCCTTAGAATTCTCTGGGGGTTGGGGAGTGCACTGCCTTCATTGTTAGGGGTATGTTTTCCTTTTCTCTTAATGCAGGTCTCATTAATGCAAATGGAAGATAACAGACTATACTCCTTACTCCAGAATCACCCAATCCACAGGGCTGCCGAGTCTTTACGTCCATAAGTGGATGGAGCTAGTGAAACTTTTAACTCCACCAAAGGAGCAGACACCTCAGAGGTGTGTCAGTTTGGCAAAAGGGCTTTGATGTTTGTATTGCTTTGAGCAAGGTTTTAAACATTGCCTTTGTAGTAGTGGTGGGATAATGTATTATGGGCCCCAGTCAATCAGGTCACTCACATATACCCCCAAACTACATGGTATGGTGCCATAATAGTTACTATATCATCTCTAATTGTCTATCCTCCCGCTAAGTCATCATATAGGTCCTCCCCCAGCAGAAGCCATGCAGCTTCACAGATAGATAACGCGCATTCACCAGAGCCCCTGGGCTGGTGGTGTCATAGGCAAGAGGAGGTGACTGCTGGCTGTCATGGATAAACATAGCTGGATAGAGTGGTCAGAGCTGAGAAGGTGCTGGCAGGGTCCCGCACATCTTACTTTATATAAGGGCAAAATGTAGACTTTCCCTTGTTTGCAGAGGCCACTGAGGAAGAATTACTAAAAGACAAGAGTGCCCCAACTTTACGAGCTCAGAGCCAAGTGGTCCAAACACTAGGATCTATGGGTTTATAGCCATCTGCGGCTTTCAAAGAACATTTGCCCACTTCAGGCATGAAGGAAGATTTCTGTATCAGAGCTGTGATAAATAAATGAAGCTCCCTCCCCAGCACTCTGGCTTTTACTGTTATAACAACAAAAAAGGAGAAACCTTATAGTTCCCAACCCTGCCCCAGGGCAGACCAGTCCAGGGGTATAATGGTAAAGAAGCCTTGCTGTGACCCCTTCACTCTGTCTCCCAGCTGTGTCCTCCTGCTACAGCTAAGTGCTGGTCCCCTCCCTGCAGCCCATAACAGTGTGTGGCTCAGCCCAGCCTGCTATGCGGCCTTCCCTCCTCAGCAAGCCTGCTACCCGGCCTTCCCTCCTCAGCAAGCCTGCAAGCTATCTGCTGCTCCTACTCTCATGCAGCCTCTGACTCCCTCCTGAGCCTGTTCCCCTCTGGCGGTATTTCTCTTCCCTGTGCTAGTGTTCTGGAGTCCACTGCTAGCTGATTGGTAAGCAGGGATTAATGTAATGCCCGGTAATGACCCAGCAGCTTTGTTTCCATACTGACCGTGAAAACCTGTCCTCATTGAAGTCAATGAAAATTTTGCCATTGGCTTCATTAGGAGCTAATCAGGGATCTATATGCTCTGATCTTGGCAATTTAATATATTTTTTTATTTTATGTGTAGTTTAAAAAATAACAACGGAACAAAGCAAGTTTTAATATAGTAGAAACCCTAGAGCTGAACTTACTTTAATTGAAAAGCAGTTCCAGTAGAAATCCTTTATTTATTTACTTATTTTAAGGAGGAGGCAAAACTTGTTTTCAAGCATTATTAAGCTTTTTTTCCCTCCCAGAAGCTAAGAAAGCCATCTGTGAGAACCTGTTTGCATGTTTGTTTTCTACAATAAAATGCAAAATACTTCTTCCTGTTAGCGGATTATGCCATATGTCACTCCCTGTAACAAAACTAGCATGTTTATTAATGAACCCAATCAGAGACAAGGATTTAGAAAGATTTAAAGGAACTGAATTTTCATGTCAATATTTTAGTGTGGAAAAAACTTCTGGTGTGTCGTTAATGTTGTACTTGGAATACTCCGGCTTTGTTTTTTATATGAATTCGCTAATTTGGCAATGGAAAGAGACCAGGGGGAAGCTCCTTGGGAAAAGAAATCACACTGTGAGCCTCCATTTTGCATGCTTGAACCCCAGCTGATTACGATCAGCAGTTTATATGTGATTAATATTTAATTTGACCGGTATAGGGTTTTTTTCTCCTCCAGATAAGCTAATTAAAGAACTTGATGGCAAGGACACCCTGGTGCATTAATGTACCAGCTTTTTGTTTTCTATAGGGTAGGCTAAGCTCTTTCTGAGTTACAAGTGGTATGAGTTTACTATTCTCAGCTGCAGATGCACGGGCATAGTACTTAGACCTGGATGTTGTGGGGGATTTTTGTTGTTTTTGGTTTTATTTGGCATCTTCACAGAGTCTGCTTGAGATTGGGGCTTGGAGGACTGCTAGCTTACTGAGATTGACTTCAAACAAGATGAAGGAGATACCGCTAGGGGAAACAGCCAGAGAGGATGTAAGAAATTATATTTGCCTCTTTGAATGTTCATAAGGTATGCATTTTAGGGGGCTGGTTAGATCCGCAGCTGCTTCTGGCATACCCAGCATCAGCAATTGCTTATCAAAAAGGGTTTGCTGTTTTCTCTTGCACATAGACCTCAATGCATTGATCCATGCCTTTGTTGTCTCTAGACTAGATCATTGCAATATCCGCTCTACAGTGAACGTCTCTCAGAACTTCATCTAGAACTGTCAGTGGTCCTTGGATCATGGCCCTAGTGCACAATATACCTGCACACCAATCAGCATTTCTTGCACAGAGCATATTACATCTGTGTACCATACACTGCACTGGAATCCACTTCATTTCTAGGTGAAATTTAAGGGTGTTGGTTTTGAGCCATTAGGCCCTTCATGATTTGGATCCTGGTTATTGTAGAGATCTCTTATCTCTTTATGCACTTTCCCAGCCATTTTGATCAGCAAAGGCAATTGGTCTAACAGTGCTTGTGGGCTGGAATTTAGTTCTCCCATTGGTCCACCAGAGCCTGAGTTTGTTGATCTTCAGGATACATTTGGCATTGATGGAAAGAGTAGATGAAAGGGGTGTGATGCTGGTAAACCAGATGCCAGCTCTTGCCAAGGCCACAGGCATCAGCTGTGCACTGACAAATTCATACCTAGAAAATGGACCAGCTCACCTATATGCTAGTATTGTTCAAGGCAGAGGTTAGACTTGTAAGGATGTGTTTGGCATTTTTAAACTCTATAAAATGCTTGTAAGTTGCTGCATGCATTAATCTTATCTGTAATGTCTGTGTCCCATGCTATAAGGGAATATGTAAGTTTTGCTTTACAACTGTAAAAATGCTTGCTCTGACCGTGTGAACCCAGATAGGGGCACTACCAAAACTAAGCGGGCCATTGTGAACATCACAATACAAAGACGGGTTAATGGCCCTCTCACACCTGTGAAGTTGCTATGTGCAAGAAAGCTTGTCCCATCAGCTTGAATTCTGGAAGAAGGAAATAGATAGCTGACATGAAAATTCTTTGGACTCTCACAGGGCTGGAGCTAGGAAACAAAAGCACAAGACCCACAGGGTCAACCTGGGTTAGCCATAAAGGACATTTAGTGCTGCCAGATTGGTTCCAAAAGGCGACAGCAATGTAGCATAGATTGTGACTCTTTTGTGTGTATGTTCCCTGCTTTAACTTGTAAATATTCTCTTGTTTCTTTTTCCTAGTTAATAAATCCTTAGTTAGTTTACTATAGGATTGGCTACAAGCATTATCTTTGGTGTGAGATCTAAGTACAAATTGACCTTGGGTAAGTGACTGATCTCTTGGGACTGGGAGCAACCTGAATATTTTGTTATCTTTGGTGTAAGTGACCACTGATCACTAAATCCAGCTTCCCTGGGTAGCAAGATAGATTGGAGTGCCCAAGGGGACTGTCTGTGACTCCATGGTAAGACTGTTATAGTGCTCCAGGAGTTTAAAAAAATTGGCCTGATTTTCAAAAATGCCACAGCTCCCAATAAAGTCACTAGCAATGCATGTGTTCTATGTATAGGCAGCAGACCACTAGAGGATAACAGCCTACTAATGATACAACTGATGGAGTTATTCCTTTGTCTCAACTTCTAGAAGTCTGTACTGCAGAGCTGAAGGTTTTGGATTGAAACCTGGCTGGCCACTTGTGGTGGGGGAGTCAGTACCTGAGCACCTCTGGAAATCAGGTCATAAATATATATAGTCTTAATAAGATGCTCATTAACCCACTAGATATGCTTACCTAATCCATTCCATGAAATAATTGGACCGTTTCTGTGCTTTATGTAACTCCTCAGCATGAGAATCCTCTCAACCTTGCAGTAACTTTCTTGCATCTGCTGAAAGGCGTATTAATTTTAACACCTTTCTCAAAGTCACAATTCATCACAGAAAAAACACAGAAAATGAAAGTAAGATGGGCTTTTCAAAAGGTCAAGGCATGTTTTATGCTCCAATAATCGTAACGAATATAGGCTTAGTGCAGGGGTAGGCTGCCCCAGAATAGCATTCCATTAATTGTTTAATCAGCTCATACTTGTTATGTGTTCGGATATTCAGAGGGGATCAGGCCAATGGTGGTAAGTGATACAAAGGAATAGAAAGAATTACCGACCTGAGAAAAACTTGTATTTTATCAGAAGAATAAACAAAAACAAAATAAAGAGATCTGTGAAATCAAAATCCTTGCAGTTGAAAAATGAAAAGCTGAAATGAAAGTGTATCAAAGAAGACTTCGGAGCTGAGAAGTCTGAGATTTTCAGCAATGTGTGTGGAAGGCAATGGCAAACAGATGTGACCCCATTGACGAGCTTTATTTATCCCCTTTTTGTCAGCAAGTTTCTGTTACGCTAGTTACCTTTGTTATCTGCTTGGCTCCATGAATTCAATAAAGGCCCAAAACTACTATGACAGGGGAGAGCGTTGTTATATGATAGTCCCCTGATTGTAGCATAAACATATGAAAATGTTGATGTTTACAGGGCTGCTGCACTGTTGGGGAACACAATTAAAATGTGGCTACATAATCAAGACCTAACAAGGTAATACAAGCAGGGGGCTGTGGTTTTATAACACGATCCCTTGACGCACACATTTTGCTAGACAGACCCTAAAGGAAAACATACATGAAGTACCCTAGTTCCGATTCAGGCCAATGGCCATCCTGGTGTATTGTTTGGAGCAATATGTAGATATCCAGTTCTCCACTGTCAATTTAAATGCCCCCCAGCTTATTTTCCTTTTCAATAAGGTGCACCAACGGAGCTTTCCCACTTAAGTCAGCCTTTTAGGCTATATCTACTCTACTACTTATGTCGGCAGAATTTATGTCGCTCGGGTGTGAATATTCCACCCCCCTGAGCGACATAAATGATTCCAGCATAAGTACTAGTAGCGCTATGTCGGCAGGAGAGCTTTTCCCACCAGCAAAGCTTCTGCCGCTTGTGTGGGTGGTTTTTTTATGTCGACGGGAGAGCTCTCTCCCGTCAGTATAGAGCGTCTTCCCCACACGCACTGGAGTGCTGAAAGTGTAGATATGCCTTTATTTTTGCCTCTGAATTCTTCTGCTGCACTGTAGTGAATACCAGGTCAGGCACGTGAACTTTTGTCACCTCTCCAGTTCACTTTCCCAAATGAGAAATGAGTTGGCAGCACTAACCGATAAGAAGGTTGCTAATACCCAGGGGCTGAGGTTGGAAACAAGGATCGTGCACAGTCATTCTTCTTGACCATCAGTGCTGAGCGATGGTGGCATAAAACAGGAAACCCGTCGCGTCTCCTCCTGCGTGGCAGAGCAGTGTTGTTATTCTGGCTGCATAGCTCGGCTTGTTATTGAGCACATGCTTTGCAGATTAGCCTGTTTGTATAGCCAATCGAACATGTGCTCCATTAAAAATTAAAGCATCCTGTTTTAAGGATGGAACAGGAGACATCAGCTGCCACTGTGTAGCAGACATGGAAAGCCCCCAGAGCCCATTACCATAGGTTACAGCAAATGTTAATCAGTGCCAATGCAGTTAAATAATGCAGTTCGTGCAGATGGCAACTACTACATCTACTCACAGATGTGTCCTCAAGTCCCTGAGGTTGCTGTATCACAGGAGTTGTCAGGAACAGTCAGATCTGATGTTGACTGTAGATATCACCTTTGTGTTTGTGCCACATATACCAGCCAGAGGAGAGATGGTAATCAATATAACTAAGGGAGTAAAGTTCAGAAACACACCAGAAGGTAGCACTGAGCAGTGTCAGAATTAAAATATAAACAATAAGGAAAAATTACTCCTCTCACAATCCAAAGGTGGTTATTTTAGCCAGACGTATTTATATTATACAGACAAGAATCAGTGCCTCGGGGCTCAACATAAAAGATCTGAAACCGTAGACGCTCAGCCTGAGATTTTGAACATCCTTGACATTCATGGTCATTACATATCCCATGCCAATCCTTTGGAAGAGCAGAGGTGTTAGCCTTGATCTCCTGGTCAAATTCCATCTCAGATAATTATATTCTGCCTTCCTAAAATTGTTGCTGCAGTTTTAGTTGGCTATAGTATTATTCGCATCCTGTCCTAAACCATTGTGTAATACTGATGTGTTCTGTTAACCAGCTGCTTTGTCTTAATCCTGATGAAGTAGTTGGTATGTCTTTTTGTCTGTGTATGTGTGGTAGTGGTAAGCAGCAGGTTAAAAAATGTGAAATTTCATCAGTTAAACTATTGTCACTTTTTTCAGCTTTTGTTCAGCTAATGGTGCTATGGTGGAGACCTGCTGTTTGGAGCTCTCTTTTCTAATGGGTCTCTTGTATATCTAGTTTTAAGGTATTATTCCTTGTCAACTTGAAAGAACTTCCTAGGGACCCAGCCATTCCAAGGCAGCACAGATATCTGCTCTGGAGCACTCACATTTAAGTTATCATTAGAAAAGTTTGCACCTGTGTCTTATGCAGAAGACTAAGGGCTGGTCTACACTGCGGGGGGGATCGATCCAAGATACGCAACTTCAGCTACGCGAATAGCGTAGCTGAAGTCGAAGTATCTTGGATCGAATGACCTGGGGTCCAGATGGCGCGGGATCGACGGCCGCGGCTCCCCCGTCGACTGCACTACTGCCGCTCGCTCTGGTGGAGTTCCGGAGTCGACGGTGAGCGCGTTCGGGGATCGATATATCGCGTCTTAACGAGACACGATATATCGATCCTGGATAAATCGATTGCTACCCGCCGATACGGCGGGTAGTGAAGACGTACCCTAAGGATTAAAACACAACCTGAACTATGAGCACCTGAAATGGGCCTTGGTTAAATGACTTCATCCCTTATGACCATCGGGTCTTTTGAATCCCCATTTTTCAACTACTGTTTTTTGTTTCCTAATCACCTTGTATAACAAGGCTCATATTTTACCCTCATATTTTGCACCGCACTCCCACTGACCTCAGTGCACAAATGGACAAAAGGTGGTATATGACCCTAAGAGTGTAATAAATAGTTTTGCTTGTGCTTGTTTAGCTTTGAAATCTACCAAATACTGAGGAATTAGGTTTTTTTTCTGGTTAGTTTTCATATTTTAACTATCAATGTCACACATACGTTATGGGGTGAGAGATCTGCTCTGGCCATGTCCAGGCTTCTGTCAATCAATTAATAATGGAACAGATCCAGAGTTTATCTGTAGCAATCATTCATACCATCTGGCAATACGAATTATTTGAATTTGAAAGCAGTCCAGGAATGGGCATGTTATTCTAGTGACTATAATAATTATAGCCATCAAATGAAGAAAGGGAAAAGAAAGTATTAAATAATTTTAACAGTGTTTTAAATTAACACCCCTGTGGAAGGGAACTCCACTTCCACAGAACAGGTGTAGCATTGATGGTGGCTGTGCAAACTTCCCAGGCACGGCACCACCAATGTTCCTTTGTCCTGACCAGGGCAAAACCACCTTTAGGAATGGGAAGAGAGATTCTCCATGCCCATTCTGTGTTTGTCCTCTCTGTTAAAACTGCTATACAAGGATGCCAGTTAGCAGTGGTCATTTTTCAACCATGGACTCTTTTCCACTAAGAACTGCCCTCAGACCACCAAAAACAGGTCGTGGGACAGCCATCCGATGGAAACAACCGTTTTAAATACTTGAATGAAGGAGGGTGGAATGAGGGAATTGTTTCTGTTTTCATAATAGCATAAAATGTTTTGCAGTATTTGTAGCCTAATGAATCCAGCCTCAGATAATGGCCTAGATTAGCTGTCTTCCACTTGATCCAGAACCTGAGAAGTCAGGAACCCAAAAGTGGTGAAGGTAACTGTGTGTTCTCCCAGCCCCTGGGACTGCAGGGATGGTTCCATCAATTGAGGATTACTGGAGCACACAGAGCTCCAGAGCGTCCCTTACTTGTTCCCTGCACCAGGGTGCTTTGAACCAGATGTGTCAGTTCTATGCCACTTAGGGATTTCCCTATGCAAGGGGAATCTATAGCTGTCCATTTAGGGCACCTTTATGACACATTTGCAATTTTCTGGCAGTGCTAAGGGTCCATTGTGTAGGTTAGAATCTGCCATATTGCTAAACTGTTTCTGGTTGAGACATGGAATAGTTTTGTTGCATTCTGTTTAGCTCTATTCATCCATCCTTTAAAAAAAAAAAAAAATTCCTTCTGCTGAGCAGGAATGGCCATGTCTTCTCCTAAAGAGCAGGGCCAGCTCTAGGCACCAGCAGCGGCACTCCGGCTTTTTTTTAATTTTTATTTATTTATTTATTTATTGCTTGGGGCGGCAAAAAACCTGGAGCTGGCCCTGCTAAAGAGAGCTGTCCCTGAAGTAGATTGACAGTATACTGACGTTTACATTGTCTCTATTGATCTTCTAGACAGTAGTTTAAGAGAAATGTTAGTCTTCAGACACCTCCAGTGCCTGTCTCTTTAAAAGTCCATCTCAGTGAGATTTGTACCCCATGTCAACTCAAAGACCTGGAAATGGAAGAAATGTGAAACCCAATTTACTCTCATAATTATAGAAGGAAAAAGTACTGCATATGTATATTCCCTCAGTAAAGCAGGTGTTCTTCCCTTAAAAATGTAACTGCAGACTAAGATAAATTATCTTGGCTTATTTCGTATCACGCTATGTTTTCACAAAGTTTAACTACTATGTGTTCTATAAAGCTGCTTACAGATTTTTTTATTTTTTATTTTTTTGCTGATCTAAGACACTTTTCTTGTAATTTTGCAAAATATTTTGTGCTTAGTTTTAAAACACACTGTTTTGTTTTTAGGTTTTGTTTGGATCTTAACACAGAGTAAGGGATAATATGTAAACCAATGAGCAACTTTAGGTTCATTAGCTTAAAGTCTTTTGTGATTTGGTTAAAGATCACAACTGTTTTTTCTTTCCCCCCCCCTTATATTATTTCCTCTCTTGTCAGTGTTTAGCACCATATAACTTGTTCAACATTAAGATTTTGAAGTACATATGTTTATGGAGCACATAAAACAATTATAGAAGTTTATTCAGTGGATTATGGGTTGTGTCACTATTTCAGTCCTATTCCATTGCCAGCATCACAGGTGTTATGAATATGACAAGACCATCTATATTCAGTTGTTAGACTAGCCTGTCTTTTTTTCATCTGGCCTTGCATGTATAAAATAAATATTCCGTTGTTTTGTTTATTGTTGACACATTAATTCTCCTTTGATGCAAATTGATATTTACAAGCTTTGCCGAAGCAATTATTTTTAATTTATGAAAACCTATGGCAGATTCAAAACTATATATTGATATTCTCTCTATATATAGCATGCATATTTATATAGCCTATCTATATTCATTTGTATGTTGAACAAACATGATACGAAATTTGAAAACTCAAGTATATGCATGCATGCATGCAAGCCTCATTAATATGGCTAAAGAATTACTATTGCTGATTAGATTATCCTGTGGTTTGTAAAATGTTAACTGTTGCTGTAACTAGTGCCTGAGCAGCCCATTCAGCCTTGAGTCTGACTTGATGGGATCACTCTTCAATGAGAGAGCTGCAGTATCCATGGCAAAGGTATTTTAGCAAAGCCTAGCAACGGGTTCAGTAAAGCATCTGCAGACATGCATAGGCTAAACTGACCTCACCCGAGAATTTGAGTTTTCCATTCTATTTAAGGTCCTGATCTTGCACCCATTGAAGTCAACGAGAATCTCTCCATTGATTTTCATGAGCATTGGATCATGCCCTAAATTCATATGCCATGTCCATATCTTCATGGGATCTGACTCTAATTCCTGGAGGTGTAGAGTTGGATTTGAACACTGGACTCTCCAAAAGCCTCTATTCCTAACCCACTTTATGGTTGTGCCACATCTTGTGATCAGTAAGGAAAACAGGATTGTAAACAGAATCCATCAAGTCCACCTGAGAGTATGGAGAGTTTATTCTTGTACAGTGCACTTAGGAAAAGGGTTTAATCTGCTTTTTGAAGTTAGAGTGCTCAAGAAAAACCTTGGCAGTACTATGCAGGAAATAGCCATCCTCTGATTACTAGTTAGTCTACATCAGTATCTGCTTCCTTGCTTGCATTACCAGTGTCAATAACCCAAAGTTGTTGATGGCAATTTTGTGATGCTGGTGACGTAGACTGCTAGGCAATGATCTTCATTTAGTCAAGCAGAGTGTCTGTTTGTGTCTGTAAACTGTGCAATAGTTCCTCTCCCACACCTACCCCCTGCATACTTCTGTAGGCCTAGAGTCAAATTCTCTTTACAATCTTCCAGTGTAACTAGAGTAACTTTGCCTTTAGATTGGTATAACCAAGCTTGGAACCTAGCTGTTAAGGCTGATTTCCTCTGATAATTCAGAGAGAGATGGTTCAGTTTCTTTCTGTTTAACTTTGAAAATATATTTATTTATTGTTCAAGATTTAAAAAAACAACTTTTAAAAATATTTTTATTTCTGTATTTGCAAAAAGACTCACTATTAAATGAAGCAACAGAGAGTCTTGTGGCACCTTTAAGACTAACAGATGTATTGGAGCATAAGCTTTCGTGGGTGAATACGTATTCGTCTGACGAAGTGGGTATTCACCCATGAAAGCTTATGCTCCAATACATCTGTTAGGCTTAAAGGTGCCACATGACTCTCTGTTGCTTTTTACAGATCCAGACTAACACGGCTACCCCTCTGATACTTGTCACTATTGAATGTTCATTATGTAGTGTCCGTGTTTTAAGCAGATATGTAAATATAAACAAAGACGGGTGTGAATCTTCCTGTCGCCCTTATTTAGCCAGCTAGATAGCACACCCTTTACATTGGTGAGTATGTACACACACAGGTGTAATGGAAGTATATGTCTGACAGTTCATTAATGGAGGAAATTTCACGCCTCTGCAGAGAGACTGCACACAGAGGTGGGGTCCAGGGCTCCCCACAGTGACCCGGGTTCCCTGGGTGGCTCTTATGGTGGCCTGGCTCTGGTTTCCGGCCTGGCCAGGGGGCTGGGCCTCAGGGGGCAGAGGAGGAGTGGCCCTCCTACTTCTACACAGGTTCTGATGCTCCTTGGGGGCCCCCAAATTGGCTGTGGCACCTGGGCATGGGCCCTGTGGGCCGTGCATTAATCTGCCATTGACTGCACAAGGCCTTTGCACCACTTAATTCTCTTTTAAGCTCTATGTTAAGTCAATGCAACTATGTGTGTGAATAAGCGCTCACCAGAAGAAGGGCTGGACAACCTAGCTGTTTTAGTAAAAACCTTAGGATTTGCCCCCCCTCCCACACACCAGCCATAGGGTGCAAGCACACATGCATCTGCTGTAGATTGCAAATGGGAGTTAAGTGGTGCATAGTCTTTTCCTCAGTCTTCACTGCGGAAAAGTTCCTATTGGCTTTATTAGGGGACAGATTCTCTGTTAGCGTAAATCAGTGTAGCTTGAGTTTTAGTTGAGTAGGAATTGAAAATAACTTGAGAAAGTACCTCAAAATTTGCCCCCATTTTTGTATATTTGTATCATTCTTAAACAAGGATTATATTTGATGTTGACTTGGGCTTCACAGCTGCAGGGTGACTTGCAATTGACCAGTTGAAGATGGATTCCTTATAAAATATCTTTTATATTTCCATTCACAAAATATCCATTAAGTTTTTAAAGTATTAATCTTTAACATGCATGGCACCACTGCGCTGTTAGGTGAAAGATTTAACTGTTTTCCACTGTTTAAGCATCACTGCCTCATCTGCAGAGCTAACTTAGCATGTCTAAAGTCCTGAAAAGCAGATGATTGATCAAGGAATTTAGGGAACAGCTCCCTTGACAAAGCCAGGGAGGATATGTCCTAAGGGGGGGGAAAGGGGGAGCATGAAACTTATTTAACAAGCAAGACTGGAGTCAAGTAATCTACATAATATATCCACTGGCATTAAGACTGTCATCTTTGTACTTCATTCCTTGTAGAGATTTTGCAATAGCTGTCTTTCACTGTCGGCTCTAATAAAGAGCATTGGTCAGCTTAAATTCCCTGGGAGCACAGAGTTATGTTTTGTGAACTACATGAGCCTGAGGCCTCTCATGCATGATTTAAACTGCTTTGTAAATGTCAATAGGTGGAAAGCATTAGATCCCTTGTAGATTTCTCCAAATCCTCAAAGATGTGCATACCATGTATAAACCATGCTACAGTTTCAAGGCCACTGCAATCTCTACACCTGCCTAACTGTGGGTTTAAGGTATTGCCAGAAGCAAAATATCGGTGTGTACATGATTTGCTCCAATTGGCCAATGAGACTCTTTATTAAGAAAACCTTTGCTCCTGTGGAAAGTCCCTGGTGATATTAAGTGGGCACACAGCATAAATGTTGGACGTTCTTCAAACTTTGTTGCTTCATGCTTGTCTTTTTTTTAAAAAAAATCTGCTTTGTCTGTTGAATGTCTTCAAATGGAGGACAAAGTCAGCCACAGGAAAACTCCTGTTCTCGGTGTGTATTGGGGCAGAGGTGGAGATAGCACTTTGTAGGTTATGAAAGAAGCCAGCTTTTAATTAGGAGTGTGCTGTCTATTGGCAGGAGTCACTGACTATCTGAAATAAATAAGAATCTGTTACTAATGAGAAACTGGGGGGGACTTGGATGGCTCAGGGGATTGGAAATGTAGGTCACTGGTTTGCAGCCACTCTAGGAATCATTGCCATCTGATGGCTGTTCAGTAACCTGCATTAAATGGGTCCGTTGGGTGTCAGCCCAATTTCTCGCAGACAGGTGTACACATTACAAATCCACCCTTGCACTTGGCACTCCTGATGACAGTCTTGGCAAAGAGACTAAGCACTGACTAGACTCTGTCACTGAACTAGCCACTCCTCCCTAGCGGCAATCCCTCCAGGTCAGGGCTGATATGTATTGGTGGGATAGTGTGAGAGACTTTGCAGTGGCGCTGCCTGGTTTGTAGATGTACGTCGGGAGCCAGTTGCTAGAATTTGCAATGTGGCAGCTTTCATGAGCGGTAAATTCAATAAGAAACACAATAACAAAATAAGTGACTAACTGTTGGTGAAATTCATCCCCATGCAGAAGGCTAGCACAAGGCCTGTGCATCACTGAATCCCTATTTTGAGAACTTACATAGTGGATAGACCTTGATGTGGACCTCTACACAGGGACTGAATTTCATTGTCTGTGCATAGTACAGTTTGGATTCTTATTTGCTGGCTCTCTGTGCTTGCCATTTCACAAGGTACGTTTGGGTATGTGTCTCATTTGTCCATACTATGTGCCTTTAGTTCTACACGATCATGTTGTATATTAGCTTGTGTGCGCCACTGCCCTCTACTGTTTGGAATATGTCTGACCTACTTATTGGTTTGTAACAGTAATTGTCACACTCAGGGCAAATTTTGTGGGCCACTATTTTGTGCTGTACCCTGTCCATGCTGCAAGAAAGAATCATGTGTTTGCAGCCAGGTCCTCTGACATGGCTATGTTGTTGTCGTGTAGAATGGGAACTTTGAGGACCTCTGCTTGGCCTCCTTTAGCCCCTGGTGTGCCATTTGACACGACTGCCTAGGGGTGGTAGGAGATCTAGCTTTTTGTTGCCTCAGGAGGATTTGTGTGCTTTAAAAGCAAGTCCTCCCCATCCCAATTCTCCATTTGCCTAGCTCATACCACCTTTTTAAACACGCACCCTCCTCATTCCTCTGTGCTGACCTCAGGATTGTTTTTCCAAAGTTGTTTACAAATTTCCTGATGTCCTAGTTTTATCAGAGGAAACCTCCAAGGGTGATGAATGGTTCTTGGAAGAGCTGGTGCATACTATAAAATGTCAGGTCATTTATAACTCATTGATGTCCAGTAACTAAGCTTTGCTATCACCATGGCCTATAGATAAGTCACACTCACGACATCCCTGTCCCTGAGATACTTACAGAGCTCAGCTGTCCTGGCTGAAGACTCAGTTGACGTATATAATAGATATCAAATGGAGAGGCTCTTATTTTATCGCTGCATATATTTCAACATCAGGGTTCCCTATGGATTGACTATCCTTCAGAACGCTGTTAGCACAATGCAGTAAGGTGACTTTGCGTTATGAGGACCGAAAGCCTTATTACGTTGTAACATTGGTTCAGACCAACTATTGTGGATCCAGCCACTGCCAGTGCCAAGAATGTGATTCTTGTAAACTCGTGCTCATAAAGCTATTTTTCCATTACCTTATATCGGAACGCAGTGTTTTCTGATCTGGCAGGAACCGTATTCCACTGGTTTCAGAGACTAAACATTGCATTTGCTGTTCAGTATTGGTTACCCTTCACTGGTTCATGGAGGCAAGCAGAACTGCTATTTATAGATTTACATTCTGTCTCTCTAGTTCAGTGCCGTCAGTTCTGACACACTGTCCTAGTAATCTGATCAGCCATGCTGCTTTTAAATGAAGGGCTAGGCCTTGGCCTCTGTAGAGAGGGTGACAGCTGTCAGATACAGATAGTAGGCTACAGATCCTGGCTGCTAAAACCCACTCATTCATTCCTGTTACAGATCATTGCCCACAGCTTGAAACCATGCTTTACAGTCCGCCGATTAGCTGGCAAGAGATCTACATACTGTATTAGCGAGGTCAGCCACTGAGAGAGAGGCTAAAACCTAAACCCATCTGAACTATTTTTAACAGATAGCCATGTGCAATAGCTGGTTATTTGGCTCTCCCCCTGCCTCCCCAGTCATAATATCATTCTAGTGCAATTAGCAAAGGATGGGGATGGGGGGGCATTCTTTCTTTTTCAAAAGCTATGAACACGGAGATTGTCCTTTTGGGGAGCTAGAGAGAGATGATCCTGCAGTAAATGTTGTTAAAATCTTACTCTGGTCCTAAGCAAAGTGAATTTGGGGAGTTTAACCCACAAATCTGTTTGAAAAAGTGCTGGCATGATTGGTACCTTTGTTCCGAGGGGAGACCAGAACCGACTCTAAATTACTTCCTGCTTCTTAAAATAGGATGGTTGATTTCTTTGACAGGACAAGGTGATAAAGCTCAGTTTGCAGCTGCCATTGCTCTACCTGGCTTGTGGACTTTCTGGCCTACAAGTTATTTAAATCTTTGCATGAGCTCAGTTGGGATTCTGGAAAGAATAAAAATGACTTATCTCTTTTTTTGATATGTATGCTGTTGACTTGGGCTG